>NW_024542893.1:0-20083 GCF_018151105.1 Drosophila obscura | reverse complement strand
GAAAAACATCGATGAAAACATCGATGCATGATTTTAAATTTTTTGGAAACATCTGTAGCAACCATCGATGTTTTTTCCGCGACACTAAAGTAAAGGAAACGCAGAAGGTGTGTAAAATATATTTATAAATTGAACTATTTACTGTATTTAGATGTTTTCAGATATTCAATTGGTGGTGTAGGCAACGTCGGTGGATGTGTGGCAATGGAAAACTTCCTAAACCGTAAGTATTCATAGAAGTAATACACATGACAACTTTGAGCCACTTATACCTTTTGCAAATGTTAGGAACAACTAAGGAAAATTGCGAGTCTCTGGCTCCTGCTACGAAGAGGAAGCGCGAGACCTCGGACGTGTGGCAGCATTTCAAGAAAACGGCCGATAATAATAAAGCAGTATGCATTTACTGCGGAAAATGCTTAAGACAGGTGGAAACACTACCAACTTGTGGGACCATGTACAGAGGATTCATCCAAAGAAAGCAACAACAGACAAAGTTTCTGAACCAACGAAGTTGGATGCGTTTGTGTTGCGAAGTGTCGAGTATGTTTATGTTTATCAATAAGAACCAAACCATTTTTTGTTTAACTTATAGAAAAAGTTTTGAGTTTTTTTTGCTTTTACGAATAAAGCTTTTAATTTTGTTATGAAATGAACCAAATCTTTTCAATTAAATCAATTTAATTTTTTTTAAATTGAATTTAGAGCAAAAAAAAAATTGTTTCTATTTATTTAAAACATCGATGTTTCATCGATGTTTTTTTTGAAAACATCGAAAAACATCGATGTCCAGGAACATCGATGTTTCTCCACCTCTACCCTGCAGTACCAGAAGTGAGCGATGACAAATGTCAACTACGCGTCATTCAGGATTTTTTCTCTGCCGCTGCGGCAGACGAGTAGAATATGACGTCGACGTCGCGATCGACGCGTCGGTCAGACCAAACTCTTTTTTATCTTTGTTTCTTTCTGTTACGCGTGCCGTAACAGAATTCGGTTTTGCCGTTGGCGTCGACAACGTTGTTAGAATTGTGCGGTGAAAAGTGAGACGCAGGTTTCGTTTATTTTGGGCAAAATTATTATCAGGTAAGTGCAGTGTTTCATTTATTTAAAAATAGTCTATTGTTCGTTGTAAAAAATGAAGAAAATGTGATGTTGCGAAATTAAATACGTTTTGGTCGAATTTTTCGTTTCCAACAATGAAAACAGAAAAAAAACCACCCGAGTAGATCCTGCGAGTCTTGGGTCGAACAGGTACAAATCTTGGCGAGTGTTTTGTTTTTGGCGCAAATGCACTGCTGATCTACTGAGAGCATTGTTAACAAATTGAAAAATATTTTAATTAACCCATCTTTTTTTAAAGGCGATTCAGTTGAAGTGCCCGGAATGACCACGACGACATTACGAACATGAGCAAATCAAAACTAAAAAGGTTCTGTGGAAAAAAGAACACACAGCACAAAAATGTGAATATGTATACGTTTTTATAAGAAAACAATAAATAAAAGAAATATAATATTTTAAAACAGAATTTACCCATGCCTTTTTCCTCAAAATATCAAAATTTTTTACTTAAATACATCACTTATTAGGGCCTTACTCTTTAAGGGAAATTCATCGCTTATTAAGGCCTTACATTTCAAGGGAAATCCATCGCTTATTAAGGCCTTACTTTTTAAGGGAAATTCATCGCTTATTAAGGCCTGACTTTCGGCACTAACCATACAGTATATAGATGTGCCAGTTCATACAACGAAAGGGGCGCAGCTGAGTTTGCAGCGTACGTTCCCAGATCTTCGGCTTTGGGAATGGCCGCGTTGGGCTCATGACGTCACACGAGCCGACTGGCAGCAAGCATGCATGTGTTGTGTACGTGTACACTCCAAAATATATGATTGTGTGCATAGAATAATTTTTAGCTGCCGAAACCGACTTTGTTCGAGATTTCAGTTTACGTAAACGTGTGTGTGCCATGTATTCACACATACTGTGCTTGTGTGTGGGCTCTACAATTTTTTGCCGCTTGAATTGGTTTTTCGTTTTGTTTTGAGGGCTGATGTGATGTAGCGACCAGAGAACTGCAAAAATCACATATTTCTTGATTTACTCATGAGCTAAAGTTTTTGCTCACATGCAATCGTTCAAAAATACTCAGCGTTGAATAAACTCAACTTGCGCTGTCAGACGCTTCGTTCGGATCACTTTCTTGCTTAGGGTGTTTCTTTGTGTACTCATATATAATCACTCAAAAATACTCAGTGTTGAATAAACTCAGCTTGTGCTGGCAATCGCCTCGTTCGCATCAATTCTTACTCACTCACACAAATCTCAGCTTCGTGTACAATACAATCATATCCAACATGTATGTGAAAACGTTTACACGCATACATGCAAAGTCGACGCAGACGGATTTGGCCCGAAGAGCCGAGCGGTGAAAATTTCCAGCCGACGAGGTCTTCGGGCTCTCTCTCGCAAAAAATTCCTTTGGAATGTCTTGTTTTCAGTTGGGAAACTCAGCTCATTCACACTCACACAAATCTCAGCTTCGTGTACAATACAATCATATCCAACATGTTTGTGAAAAGGCTTACACGCATACATGCAAAATCGCATACGAGCATTGCGTTTTCTAATCAATCCAATAATCCAGACACTCAATTTTGTTTCCCTTATTTGCTACAAAAATCCTTACTACATGGAAAACACATGCCGATGAAATAGAAAAATATTGTAAAGAAAATGTGGAAATAACCGATGAATTTGATGTTTTAAAATGGTGGAAAATTAATGAACAAGTATATCCAAATCTCTCAAAATTGGCCCTTAAGGTTCATTCAATCCCAGCAAGTAGTGCAGCAGCAGAACGAGAATTTTCCTTAGCTGGGAATATAATAACGGAGAAAAGAAACCGTCTTGGCCCAAAATCCATAGATAGCCTTATATTCCTGTACTCTTACTATAAAAATTTTAAACTTTAACTGCTTAAATCAAAAGATAATTATAAAAAATTGTTCCTTATTTTACTTCTAAGAAAATATAAAAATAAATATTTCGTTACTCATTTCATTTGATTTATATTTTGCATTTCTTTTTCCACCACTGTCAGCAGCAATAGAATAACATTATTTCGTCGTTTTACGCATACAAAAGCAATTAGATACATTGTGCATGTATGTGTTCCGACCGTTCCTTCACTTGAATAAAATCATACGAGCTGAGTTTACTCATTTGCGTCTTTGCTTATAATCGTATTGGCTCATTGCTGAGCCGAAGTAACAGACACCCGAAACACCCGAAAAACGAACGAGCATGAATAAACTCAGCCAGAATAAAAGAAGGCAAAGCTTGAGTGATTTAAAATCATCTGGAAATATGTGCGCATGCAAGTGTGTATCCGTCAACGCCGAGTCAGTTTAATCGGGTGATTTTTTTGTGTAAGCTTATTTGCAATCACCCAATGCCGTTCTCTGGTAGCGACCTATTCAGGGCCGGATCAACCCTCAACCGGGCCCTGGGCAACCATCAGTCTGGGGCCCTCCTTTATTTTGTATTTTTCTCAGTGGCTATTATATATTTTATTCATTATTTGGAGTTTTGTTTTTTCAACAAAATTTGTGTGTTATTTCTAGGAGGGCCCTAGGCAACTGCTAATCCGGCCTTGAACCTATTCCCTATTCTTCGCCTTTTGAAGAAATAGTGTAATGCAATAGTGTGACCGTAGTGCAGGCCAGGAGCAGTAGACTGGCTGCTGTTCAGCCTGATTAGCAAGAAGGAAGTGCGGCCGCCCATCGCAATAGATCCCAAGACCGACTCAGGATGGCTGAACCGCATCAGAGGGTTGCCCCATCGAGAATCCACTTTTAGGTCGGATAATAAGTGGAAGTACTAGGGCGTGTGTCCAATCCAATACGCGATCCACCGGGTGCTCGAACTTTGTCTTGATTTTGTTATTTTGGTATTGGTTTGAACTACAATAGATTGGCATTTTTATGCTAATAAACTGCCCCCAATGTACGAAATATGCAGTGTACAGAGCATAGCACACATAGTACACAAGCCATGTAGCATGTACAGCATATGTAGCATATGCTGTATATATACTTATAAGTACTACTTATACTCCTTTTTATTATTTTCTTTTCAGATATGGATCCAAACAGGAAGAAGGGACAAGGCGCTATGGGAGCCCGAGATTTTCGGCGCGCCTTTATGCAGAGTGTGTCAACTAGTATGTCACGGGCGCACGCCAGTCAGCAGGAGTTGCTCCTGGCCATGGCCGAGGTCGTGGAGGACGCCGGGCCCCGTACGTGCCGCAGGACCTGGTGCCGCAGGACCTGGTGCCGCAGAACCTGGTTCCGCAGAACCTGGTGCCGCAGGACCGCAGGAAGTCAATATCGTCAATCTGATCGATTTCGACGGCGAAGGAGAAATTGTGGTCGTGGAGAGCGACGGAGAGCAAAAATGACTTATAAAAATAAAAAAAAAATATAAAACTAAACCTTGTATATTGTTATACCCGTACTCAAAAAAGAGTTAAGGGGTATATTAGATTTGTGGTAAAAGTGGATGTGTGTAACGCAGAGAAGGAAGCGTTTCCGACCCCATAAAGTATATATATTCTTGATCAGCATCAATAGCCGAGTCGATAGAGCCATGTCTGTCTGTCCGTCTGTCCGTCTGACCGTCTGTCCGTCTGTCTGTCTGTCCGTCTTGTTGAGCGCCTAGATCTCAGAGACTATAAGAGCTAGGGCAGCGAAATTTGGTTTCCACACTCATGTGATATCACACTGCTACAAGTGTATTTCAAAATTTCGCCCCGCCCCCTTCCGCCCACACAAAGGACGAAAATCTGTGGCAGGCACATTTTTAAAGAAACGATAAAACTAAAAACGCAGTATCGTAGAGAATGCCCATATCTACCAGATTGCCGAATCTAAATCAGATCGGATCATAATTATAGCCAGAATGAAGAAATTAATTTTCAGTTGCTTCCCCTGTCCCCCCTCCAGCAAACGACAACACAACTCATTTTCCTTCTCGCTCGCACACTCTGCCGCGTTCAGTGCGCGATCAACCCCTAGCGGAGGAGATGTAGAATCTAAATGGAACATGTACATTGTACAATCTACATGTTAGATGTAGAATATACATTGTAGATGTAGATATCAGATGTAGCAAAAAAATGTAAAATGTAAAATTTTTTTTTTTCTAAAATTCTTAAAAATCATAAGCTCAAAAATGTATATACTGACTGAGTACGGGTATAAGTAGAGTCGCGTCCCCAGAAGCGACTCGCACGTTCCTTCTCGTTTTTATTTATAATTTTTAAAATATAGCGCACATATGTATGTGTGTATATGTATATGTATATTTTTACCGTTACGGCATGTATGTACATATGCATTTTCGTCGAAAATATACTGAATACAATACTGAAAATATATATATATGGAAAATATACTGAAAAATGAAGAACACAGAATACGGGAAATATTATTATTATTATTATACAATTATTATTATTATTATTCAATTATTATTAATTCATTTCTAGCAATTTCAGGGTATTCGAGCGCTGGTAGCGGCGTCGTGCGTGGTTGCATTCCCGGCGTGCCTCGGCAATGCTCTCGTTCCACCAGAACACTGGTTGGTGGTGGCGCCCTTTTGGAATTCTTTGCGCTAGATGGATGGCTGTGCAACGTACTCTGCTGAGCCAACCCGAAAAGTCTCAAAAGATTGTGGCTGCCTGTTGTTCGCTGCACAACTTCTTAATGCGCACATGTCCCAAAACATATGCCATTAATGAAGATTCATTAATTCAGGCGCACACTGTATTGGCCGATCTCTGGCCCTGTTGCCGCGGTCGCCCTCCGGACTACAGCAAGGCAATAAGAAATAATTTAAAAAATTATGTCAACAGCCCTGCCGGGTCGGTTTCTTGGCAACATGAATCTGCTGGCGTTCAAAACATTATAAATTAGGAATGTTAATTTTTATACCCGTACTCAAAAAAGAGTTAGGGGATATATTAGATTTGTGGTAAAAGTGGATGTGTGCAACGCAGAGAAGGGAACGTTTCCGACCCCATAAAGTATATATATTCTTGATCAGCATCAATAGCCGAGTCGATATAGCCATGTCCGTCTGTCCGTCTTGATGAGCGCCTAGATCTCAGAGACTATAACAGCTAGAGAAACCAAATTTGGTTTCCAGACTCATGTGATATCACACTGCTACAAGTGTATTTCAAAATTTCGCCTCGCCCCCTTCCGCCTGCAAAAAGAACGAAAATCTGTGGCAGGCACATTTTCAAAGATACGACGAGAAGGAACGTGTGAGTCGCTTCTGGGGACGCGACTCTACTTATACCCGTACTCAGTCAGTATATACATTTTTGAGATTATAATTTTTTTGAATTTTAGAAAAAAAAAAAATTTTACATTTTTTTGCTACATATGATATCTACATCTACAATGTCTATTCTACATCTAACATGTAGTTTGTACAAGTACCATTTAGATTCTACATCTCCTCCGCTAGGGGTTGCTCGCGCACTGAACGCGGCAGAATGTGCGAGCGAGAAGGAAAATGAGATGCGTTGTCGTGGGCGGGAGGGGGAGGGGAAGCAACTGAAAATTAATTTCTTCATTCTGGCTATAATTATGATCCGATCTGATTCAGATTCGGCAATCTGGTAGATATGGGCATTTTCTACGATACTGCGTTTTTAGTTTTATCGTATCTTTAAAATTGTGCCTGCCACAGATTTTTGTCCTTTGTGTGGGCGGAAGGGGGCGGGGCGAAATTTTTAAATACACTTGTAGCAGTGTGATATCACATGAGTCTGGAAACCAAATTTGGTTACCCTAACTCTTATAGTCTCTGAGATCCAGGCGCTCAACAAGACGGACAGACGGACGGACGGACGGACGGACAGACAGACATGGCTATATCGACTCGGCTATTGATGCTGATCAAGAATATATATACTTTATGGGGTCGGAAACGTTTCCTTCTCTGCGTTACACACATCCACTTTTACCACAAATCTAATATACCCCTTAACTCTTTTTTGAGTACGGGTATAATAAAACTAAAAACGCAGTATCGTAGAGAATGACCATATCTACCAGATTGTCGAATCATAATTATAGCCAGAATGAAGAAATTCATTTTCAGTTGCTTCCCCTGCCCCTCCTGCCAACAACCAAGCAACTCATTTTCCTTCTCGCTCGCACACTCTGCCGCGTTCAGTGCGCGAGCAACCCCTAGCGGAGGAGATGTAGAGTCTAAATGGTACATGTATAATCTACATGTTAGATGTAGAATATACATAATACATGTAGATAACAGATGTAGCAAAAAAATGTAAAATGTAAATTTTTTTTTTTGAATTCTAAAATTCTAAAAAATCATATGCTCAAAAATGTATATATTGACTGAGTACGGGTATAAGTAGAGTCGCGTCCCCAAAAGCGACTCGCACGTTCCTTCTCGTTTTATTTCATATTAAAGAATACATTTTACTAAAGCTTATAGCTACTACATTTGCTCAGCAGATTTTCTTAATGACCTCTTCTTTTTTTATAAAATAATGTGTTATATCCTCATCGACTTCTGCCTTATCTTCCAACGGCAACGAGTTGAGCATGGAATCCCAGTATGCCAAAACAGGATTCACCTGCTGATCGACGAATTTTCCGAAAATATCACAAACATGGGATGCACATGAGGAATTTTTTGGCGGAGATCGCTTCTTTGCTTTCCTTTCCTGTGAAAAATAGTTTAGGAATTAAAAATTACGTTTTTAACTAAGTCGAGGTATTCTACTTACATAAGAATACGTTGAGCTACTGAGATCATCCAGCTCCTTCTCTAAATCCTTCTCGCCTGCGGCCCACTGTGTCTCCAAATACGAGGTGCCGCATACTGCAGCGTCATCCAGCCGGCTGAGCTGCTCTCATCCTTGGGCAAGAAGTCGAAGGCAAACGTACGCCTATGTGCAGAAATGTCGGGCAAGAATGCCATGTGTGGAGCAAACATCCAATCCTCACCGTCATTCGCCACTGGGTTCTGCATTTGGATCCCTCCTGCACTACCACTCTTGCTCCTGCTTGCCGACTTTATATGGTAGCGGTAGCTGTCCTTCAAAGATTTCCAAGCCATTTTGCAAATAGTCACTGTAAAAAAATTCTACTATCAATAAATAAATAACTGACCTAAATTATATTTACCGTCCTTGATTATTTCTCTAGCCACAGAATCCCAAGCATTTTTGGTTGCTATGGAGTCGAAATGTTTTTTATTGACCAGGTCCCATATCACTGGCCTTTTCTCTACCGACTTTATTAAAAGTAGTTTGCACTCCTGTGAGAACTCGGCAAGCCGCTTGTTTTTTAATATCTTTCCCTCCATATTTAAAGTCTGTGTGTTGTGTGTGTTTTTGTGTCATGTCATTTGTCATTAGACGACGGAAAATGAAATATTTCAATGTTCCGATCGAGATGGGAAAATACCATCGGTTTCTTTTCTAGTATGTATCGAATGTAATTTTTTCGGAACTGAGTACCGGCACTAACCAGTTGTATGTATGTATGTATGTATGTGCCAGTTCATACAACGAAAGGGGCGCAGCTGAGCTTGCAGCGAACGTTCCCAGATCTTCGGCTTTGGGAATGGCCGCGTTGGGCTCATGACGTCACACGAGCCGACTGGCAGCAAGCATGCATGTGTTGTGTACGTGTACACTCCAAAATATATGATTGTGTGCATAGAATAATTTTTAGCTGCCGAAACCGACTTTGTTCGAGATTTCAGTTTACGTAAACGTGTGTGTGCCATGTATTCACACATACTGTGCTTGTGTGTGGGCTCTACAATTTTTTGCCGCTTGAATTGGTTTTTCGTTTTGTTTTGAGGGCTGATGTGATGTAGCGACCTATTCAGGGCCGGATCAACCCTCAACCGGGCCCTGGGCAACCATCAATCTGGGGCCCTCCTTTATTTTGTATTTTTCTCAGTGGCTATTATATATTTTATTCATTATTTGGAGTTTTGTTTTTTCAACAAAATTGGTGTGTTATTTCTAGGAGGGCCCTAGGCAACTGCTAATCCGGCCTTGAACCTATTCCCTTTTCTTCGCCTTATGAAGAAATAGTGTAATGCAATAGTGTGACCGTAGTGCAGGCCAGGAGCAGTAGACTGGCTGCTGTTCAGCCTGATTAGCAAGAAGGAAGTGCGGCCGCCCATCGCAATAGATCCCAAGACCGACTCAGGATGGCTGAACCGCATCAGAGGGTTGCCCCATCGAGAATCCACTTTTAGGTCGGATAATAAGTGGAAGTACTAGGGCGTGTGTCCAATCCAATACGCGATCCACCGGGTGCTCGAACTTTGTCTTGATTTTGTTATTTTGGTATTGGTTTGAACTACAATAGATTGGCATTTTTATGCTAATAAACTGCCCCCAATGTACGAAATATGCAGTGTACAGAGCATAGCACACACATAGTACACAAGCCATGTAGCATGTACAGCATATGTAGCATATGCTGTATATATACTTCTATGTACTACTTATACTCCTTTATATTATTTTCTTTTTAGATATGGATCCAAACAGGAAGAAGGGACAAGGCGCTATGGGAGCCCGAGATTTTCGGCGCGCCTTTATGCAGAGTGTGTCAACTAGTATGGAGCTGTCACGGGCGCACGCCATTCAGCAGGAGTTGCTCCTGGCCATGATGCCTGGACGTGGAGGACGTGGAGGACGTAGAGGACGTGGCCATGGCCGAGGTCGTGGAGGACGCCGGGCCCCGTACGTGCCGCAGGACCTGGTGCCGCAGAACCTGGTGCCGCAGGACCGCAGGAAGTCAATATCGTCAATCTGATCGATTTCGACGGCGAAGGAGAAATTGTGGTCGTGGAGAGCGACGGAGAGCAAAAATGACTTATAAAAATAAAAAAAAACGAGAAGGAACGTGTGAGTCGTTTCTGGGGACACGACTCTACTTATACCCGTACTCAGTCAGTATATACATTATTGAGCTTATAATTTTTTAGAATTTTAGAAAAAAAAAAAATTTACATTTTACATTTTTTTGCTACATCTGCTATCTACATCTCATCTACAATGTCTATTCTACATCTAACATGTAGATTGTACATGTTCCATTCATATTCTACATCTCCTCCGCTAGGGGTTGCTCGCGCACTGAACGCGGCAGCGTGTGCGAGCGAGAAGGAAAATGAGTTGCGTTGTCTGGAACGGGAGGGGGAGGGGAAGCAACTGAAAATTAATTTCTTCATTCTGGCTATAATTATGATCCGATCTGATTCAGATTCGGCAGTCTGGTAGATATGGTCATTCTCTACGATACTGCGTTTTTAGTTTTATCGTATCTTTAAAATTGTGCCTGCCACAGATTTTCGTCCTTTGTGGGGGCGGAAGGAGGCGGGGCGAAATTTTGAAATACACTTGTAGCAGTGGGATATCACATAAGTCTGGAAACCAAATTTGGTTGCCCTAGCTCTTATAGTCTCTGAGATCTAGGCGCTCAACAAGACAGACAGACGGACAGACGGACAGACAGACATGGCTATATCGACTCGGCTATTGATGCTGATCAAGAATATATATACTTTATGGGGTCGGAAACGTTTCCTTCTCTGCGTTACACACATCCACTTTTACCACAAATCTAATATACCCCTTAACTCTTTTTTGAGTACGGGTATAAATATAAAACTAAACCTTGTATATTGTTTTTATTTATAATTTTTAAAATATAGCGCACATATGTGTGTATATGTATATGTATATTTTTACCGTTACGGCATGTATGTACATATGCATTTTCGGCGAAAATATACTGAATACAATACTGACGAGAAGGAACGTGTGAGTCGCTTCTGGGGACGCGACTCTACTTATACCCGTACTCAGTCAGTATATACATTTTTGAGCTTATGATTTTTAAGAATTTTAGAAAAAAAAAAAATTTTACATTTTACATTGTTTTGCTACATATGATATCTACATCTACAAATACAATGTATATTCTACATCTAACATGTAGATTGTACATGTACCATTTATATTCTACATCTCCTCCGCTAGGGGTTGCTCGCGCACTGAACGCGGCAGCGTGTGCGAGCGAGAAGGAAAATGAGTTGCGTTGTCTGGAACGGGAGGGGGAGGGGAAGCAACTGAAAATTAATTTCTTCATTCTGGCTATAATTATGATCCGATCTGATTCAGATTCGGCAGTCTGGTAGATATGGTCATTCTCTACGATACTGCGTTTTTAGTTTTATCGTATCTTTAAAATTGTGCCTGCCACAGATTTTCGTCCTTTGTGGGGGCGGAAGGAGGCGGGGCGAAATTTTGAAATACACTTGTAGCAGTGGGATATCACATAAGTCTGGAAACCAAATTTGGTTGCCCTAGCTCTTATAGTCTCTGAGATCTAGGCGCTCAACAAGACAGACAGACGGACAGACGGACAGACAGACATGGCTATATCGACTCGGCTATTGATGCTGATCAAGAATATATATACTTTATGGGGTCGGAAACGTTTCCTTCTCTGCGTTACACACATCCACTTTTACCACAAATCTAATATACCCCTTAACTCTTTTTTGAGTACGGGTATAAAAATATATATATATGGAAAATATACTGAAAAATTAAGAACACAGAATACGGGAAATATTATTATTATTATTATACAATTATTATTATTATTATTCAATTATTATTAATTCATTTCTAGCAATTTCAGGGTATTCGAGGTTGCGTGGTTGCATTCCCGGCGTGCCTCGGCAATGCTCTCGTTCCACCAGAACACTGGTTGGTGGTGGCGCCCTTTTGGAATTCTTTGCGCTAGATGGATGGCTGTGCAACGTACTCTGCTGAGCCAACCCGAAAAGTCTCAAAAGATTGTGGCTGCCTGTTGTTCGCTGCACAACTTCTTAATGCGCACAGGTCCCAAAACATATGCCATTAATGAAGATTCATTAATTCAGGCGCACACTGTATTGGCCGATCTCTGGCCCTGTTGCCGCGGTCGCCCTCCGGACTACAGCAAGGCAATAAGAAATAATTTAAAAAATTATGTCAACAGCCCTGCCGGGTCGGTTTCTTGGCAACATGAAGCTGCTGGCGTTCAAAACATTATAAATTAGGAATGTTAATTTTTATACCCGTACTCAAAAAAGAGTTAAAGGATATATTAGATTTGTGGTAAAAGTGGATGTGTGCAACGCAGAGAAGGGAACGTTTCCGACCCCATAAAGTATATATATTCTTGATCAGCATCAATAGCCGAGTCGATATAGCCATGTCCGTCTGTCCGTCTTGATGAGCGCCTAGATCTCAGAGACTATAACAGCTAGAGAAACCAAATTTGGTTTCCAGACTCCTGTGATATCACACTGCTACAAGTGTATTTCAAAATTTCGCCTCGCCCCCTTCCGCCTGCAAAAAGAACGAAAATCTGTGGCAGGCACATTTTCAAAGATACGACGAGAAGGAACGTGTGAGTCGCTTCTGGGGACGCGACTCTACTTATACCCGTACTCAGTCAGTATATACATTTTTGAGATTATAATTTTTTTGAATTTTAGAAAAAAAAAAAAAATACATTTTTTTGCTACATCTGTTATCTACATCTACATATACTATGTATATTCTACATCTAACATGTATATTATACATGTACCATTTATATTCTACATATCCTCCGCTAGGGGTTGCTCACGCACTGAACGCGGCAGAGTGTGCGAGCGAGAAAGAGAATCAGTGGTTAGTTTTCTTGCCGGAGGGGGCGGGGAAAGCAACAGAAAATTAATTTCTTCATTCTGGCTATGATTATGATCCGATCTGATTCAGATTCGGCAATCTGGTAGATATGGGCATTCTCTACGATACTGCGTTTTTAGTTTTATCGTATCTTTAAAATTGTGCCTGCCACAGATTTTCGTCCTTTGTGTGGGCGGAAGGGGGCGGGGCGAAATTTTTAAATACACTTGTAGCAGTGTGATATCACATGAGTCTGGAAACCAAATTTGGTTACCCTAACTCTTATAGTCTCTGAGATCCAGGCGCTCAACAAGACGGACAGACGGACGGACGGACAGACAGACATGGCTATATCGACTCGGCTATTGATGCTGATCAAGAATATATATACTTTATGGGGTCGGAAACGTTTCCTTCTCTGCGTTACACACATCCACTTTAACCACAAATCTAATATACCCCTTAACTCTTTTTTGAGTACGGGTATAATAAAACTAAAAACGCAGTATCGTAGAGAATGACCATATCTACCAGATTGCCGAATCATAATTATAGCCAGAATGAAGAAATTCATTTTCAGTTGCTTCCCCTGCCCCTCCTGCCAACAACCAAGCAACTCATTTTCCTTCTCGCTCGCACACTCTGCCGCGTTCAGTGCGCGAGCACCCCTAGCGGAGGAGATGTAGAGTCTAAATGGTACATGTATAATCTACATGTTAGATGTAGAATATACATAATACATGTAGATAACAGATGTAGCAAAAAAATGTAAAATGTAAATTTTTTTTTTTTAATTCTAAAATTCTAAAAAATCATATGCTCAAAAATGTATATATTGACTGAGTACGGGTATAAGTAGAGTCGCGTCCCCAAAAGCGACTCGCACGTTCCTTCTCGTTTTATTTCATATTAAAGAATACATTTTACTAAAGCTTATAGCTACTACATTTGCTCAGCAGATTTTCTTAATGACCTCTTCTTTTTTTATAAATAATGTGTTATATCCTCATCGACTTCTGCCTTATCTTCCAACGGCAACGAGTTGAGCATGGAATCCCAGTATGCCAAAACAGGATTCACCTGCTGATCGACGAATTTTCCGAAAATATCACAAACATGGGATGCACATGAGGAATTTTTTGGCGGAGATCGCTTCTTTGCTTTCCTTTCCTGTGAAAAAATAGTTTAGGAATTAAAAATTACGTTTTTAACTAAGTCGAGGTATTCTACTTACATAAGAATACGTTGAGCTACTGAGATCATCCAGCTCCTTCTCTAAATCCTTCTCGCCTGCGGCCCACTGTGTCTCCAAATACGAGGTGCCGCATACTGCAGCGTCATCCAGCCCGGCTGAGCTGCTCCTCATCCTTGGGCAAGAAGTCGATGGCAAACGTACGCCCTATGTGCAGAAATGTCGGGCAAGAATGCCATGTGTGGAGCAAACATCCAATCCTCACCGTCATTCGCCACTGGGTTCTGCATTTGGATCCCTCCTGCACTACCACTCTTGCTCCTGCTTGCCGACTTTATATGGTAGCGGTAGCTGTCCTTCAAAGATTTCCAAGCCATTTTGCAAATAGTCACTGTAAAAAAAATTCTACTATCAATAAATAAATAACTGACCTAAATTATATTTACCGTCCTTGTTTATTTCTCTAGCCACAGAATCCCAAGCATTTTTGGTTGCTATGGAGTCGAAATGTTTTTTATTGGCCAGGTCCCATATCACTGGCCTTTTCTCTACCGACTTTATTAAAAGTAGTTTGCACTTCTGTGAGAACTCGGCAAGCCGCTTGTTTTTTAATATCTTTCCCTCCATATTTAAAGTCTGTGTGTTGTGTGTGTTTTTGTGTCATGTCATTTGTCATTAGACGACGGAAAATGAAATATTTCAATGTTCCGATCGAGATGGGAAAATTCCATCGGTTTCTTTTCTAGTATGTATCGAATGTAATTTTTTCGGAACTGAGTACCGGCACTAACCATACAGTATATCAGGGCTCGGCACCCATACAGTGAAGTGCGCTTGTGTGCGTAGCTAAAACACGAAGATGCCTACGCCGAAACCGGTTTCTTGCTTTACACTGCACGAATCTATTTGTGGTTGATGCTGCAATTATTTCGTGTTGAAACTTTCAAGGAAAACAAAAGTTTAATCCCCCTTATTAAGTTATAATCAATATGGTTTAAATTGTAATGTCTTTCAATGACATATAAATTACAGCGGTACGCAACATAATCGCAAATTGTGCATTGCGCATCGCCATCCATATTTTGGACAAAGAAAAATTTGTTTTTCCCAATTCCCATCGAACATTTTTTGTCTCAGTGTATATTTCAGTAGTTGCGTAGCGTGGTCTCACATTGATGACGGCTGATCAGCAACTGCTGCCATTTTCGTTCTGTATCTGGTGTGAAAACGAGACAACAAGTGCCGAAGTCGCATTGCCGAAGCCATACGAAGCGCCGCTGCTTTTTTATACTGTCGGTGTACCGGCAGCGCAGCAGCAGCGCCTTGTCCCGCACCCATGGGATAGGGCCGTGCCGAGCCCTGCAGTATATAGATGTGCCAGTTCATACAACGAAAGGGGCGCAGCTGAGCTTGCAGCGAACGTTCCCAGATCTTCGGCTTTGGGAATGGCCGCGTTGGGCTCATGACGTCACACGAGCCGACTGGCAGCAAGCATGCATGTGTTGTGTACGTGTACACTCCAAAATATATGATTGTGTGCATAGAATAATTTTTAGCTGCCGAAACCGACTTTGTTCGAGATTTCAGTTTACGTAAACGTGTGTGTGCCATGTATTCACACATACTGTGCTTGTGTGTGGGCTCTACAATTTTTTGCCGCTTGAATTGGTTTTTTATACCCGTACTCAAAAAAGAGTTAAGGGGTATATTAGATTTGTGGTAAAAGTGGATGTGTGCAACGCAGAGAAGGAAACGTTTCCGACCCCATAAAGTATATATATTCTTGATCAGCATCAATAGCCGAGTCTATATAGCCATGTCCGTCTGTCCGTCCGTCTGTCCGTCTTGATGAGCGCCTGGATCTCAGAGACTATAAGAGCTAGAGAAACCAAATTTGGTTTCCAGACTCATGTGATATCACACTGCTACAAGTGTATTTCAAAATTTCGTCCCGCCCCCTTCCGCCCACACAAAGGACGAAAATCTGTGGCAGGCACATTTTTAAAGATACGATAAAACTAAAAACGCAGTATCGTAGAGAATGCCCATATCTACCAGATTGCCGAATCTGAATTAGATCGGATCATAATTATAGCCAGAATGAAGAAATTCATTTTCAGTTGCTTCCCCTGCCCCCTCCCGTTCCAGACAACGCAACTCATTTTCCTTCTCGCTCGCACACTCTGCCGCGTTCAGTGCGCGAGCAACCCCTAGCGGAGGAGATGTAGAATCTAATTGGAACATGTACAGTCTACATGTTAGATGTAGAATATACATTGTATATGTAGATGTAGATATCATATGTAGCAAAAAAATGTAAAATGTAAAATTTTTTTTTTAATTCTAAAATTCTAAAAAATCATGCTCAAAAATGTATATACTGACTGACGGGTATAAGTAGAGTCGCGTCCCCAGAAGCGACTCACACGTTCCTTCTCGTTTCGTTTTGTTTTGAGGGCTGATGTGATGTAGCGACCTATTCAGGGCCGGATCAACCCTCAACCGGGCCCTGGGCAACCATCAATCTGGGGCCCTCCTTTATTTTGTATTTTTCTCAGTGGCTATTATATATTTTATTCATTATTTGGAGTTTTGTTTTTTCAACAAAATTTGTGTGTTATTTCTAGGAGGGCCCTAGGCAACTGCTAATCCGGCCTACTGTTCCCTATTCTTCGCCTTATGAAGAAATAGTGTAATGCAATAGTGTGACCGTAGTGCAGGCCAGGAGCTGTAGACTGGCTGCTGTTCAGCCTGATTAGCAAGAAGGAAGTGCGGCCGCCCATCGCAATAGATCCCAAGACCGACTCAGGATGGCTGAACCGCATCAGAGGGTTGCCCCATCGAGAATCCACTTTTAGGTCGGATAATAAGTGGAAGTACTAGGCGTGTGTCCAATCCAATACGCGATCCACCGGGTGCTCGAACTTTGTCTTGATTTTGTTATTTTGGTATTGGTTTGAACTACAATAGATTGGCATTTTTATGCTAATAAACTGCCCCCAATGTACGAAATATGCAGTGTAGAGCATAGCACACACATAGTACACAAGCCATGTAGCATGTACAGCATATGTAGCATATGCTGTATATATACTTATATGTACTACTTATACTCCTTTTTATTATTTTCTTTTCAGATATGGATCCAAACAGGAAGAAGGGACAAGGCGCTATGGGAGCCCGAGATTTTCGGCGCGCCTTTATGCAGAGTGTGTCAACTAGTATGGAGCTGTCACGGGCGCACGCCATTCAGCAGGAGTTGCTCCTGGCCATGATGCCTGGACGTGGAGGACGTAGAGGACGTGGCCATGGCCGAGGTCGTGGAGGACGCCGGGCCCCGTACGTGCCGCAGGACCTGGTGCCGCAGAACCTGGTGCCGCAGGACCGCAAGAAGTCAATATCGTCAATCTGATCGATTTCGACGGCGAAGGAGAAATTGTGGTCGTGGAGAGCGACGGAGAGCAAAAATGACATAAAAAAAAAAAAAATATATAAAACTAAACCTTGTATATTGTTTTTATTTATAATTTTTAAAATATAGCGCACATATGTATGTGTGTATATGTATATGTATATTTTTACCGTTACGGCATGTATGTACATATGCATTTTCGGCGAAAATATACTGAATACAATACTGAAAATATATATATATGGAAAATATACTGAAAAATGAAGAACACAGAATACGGGAAATATTATTATTATTATTATACAATTATTATTATTATTATTCAATTATTATTAATTCATTTCTAGCAATTTCAGGGTATTCGAGCGCTGGTAGCGGCGTCGTGCGTGGTTGCATTCCCGGCGTGCCTCGGCAATGCTCTCGTTCCACCAGAACACTGGTTGGTGGTGGCGCCCTTTTGGAATTCTTTGCGCTAGATGGATGGCTGTGCAACGTACTCTGCTGAGCCAACCCGAAAAGTCTCAAAAGATTGTGGCTGCCTGTTGTTCGCTGCACAACTTCTTAATGCGCACAGGTCCCAAAACATATGCCATTAATGAAGATTCATTAATTCAGGCGCACACTGTATTGGCCGATCTCTGGCCCTGTTGCCGCGGTCGCCCTCCGGACTACAGCAAGGCAATAAGAAATAATTTAAAAAATTATGTCAACAGCCCTGACGGGTCGGTTTCTTGGCAACATGAAGCTGCTGGCGTTCAAAACATTATAAATTAGGAAATTAGGAACGCGGCAGAGTGTGCGAGCGAGAAGGAAAATGAGTTGCTTGGTTGTTGGCAGGAGGGGCAGGGGAAGCAACTGAAAATGAATTTCTTCATTCTGGCTATAATTATGATTCGGCAATCTGGTAGATATGGTCATTCTCTACGATACTGCGTTTTTAGTTTTATTATACCCGTACTCAAAAAAGAGTTAAGGGGTATATTAGATTTGTGGTAAAAGTGGATGTGTGTAACGCAGAGAAGGAAACGTTTCCGACCCCATAAAGTATATATATTCTTGATCAGCATCAATAGCCGAGTCGATATAGCCATGTCTGTCTGTCCGTCCGTCCGTCTGTCCGTCTTGTTGAGCGCCTAGATCTCAAAAACTATAAGAGCTAGAGAAACCAAATTTGGTTTCCAGACTCATGTGATATCACACTGCTACAAGTGTATTTCAAAATTTCGCCTCGCCCCCTTCCGCCTGCAAAAAGAACGAAAATCTGTGGCAGGCACATTTTCAAAGATACGACGAGAAGGAACGTGTGAGTCGCTTCTGGGGACGCGACTCTACTTATACCCGTACTCAGTCAGTATATACATTTTTAGATTATAATTTTTTTGAATTTTAGAAAAAAAAAAATACATTTTTTTGCTACATCTGTTATCTACTCTACATATACTATGTATATTCTACATCTAACATGTATATTATACATGTACCATTTAGATTCTATATCTCCTCCGCTAGGGGTTGCTCCGCGCACTGAACGCGGCAGAGTGTGCGAGCGAGAAAGAGAATCAGTGGTTAGTTTTCTTGCCGGAGGGGGCGAGAAGCAACAGAAAATTAATTTCTTCATTCTGGCTATGATTATGATCCGATCTGATTCAGATTCGGCAATCTGTTAGATATGGGCATTCTCTACGATACTGCGTAGTTTTATCGTATCTTTAAAATTGTGCCTGCCACAGATTTTCGTCCTTTGTGTGGGCGGAAGGGGGCGGGGGCGAAATTTTTAATACACTTGTAGCAGTGTGATATCACATGAGTCTGGAAACCAAATTTGGTTACCCCTAACTCTTATAGTCTCTGAGATCCAGGCGCTCAACAAGACGGACAGACGGACGGACGGACAGACAGACATGGCTATATCGACTCGGCTATTGATGCTGATCAAGAATATATATACTTTATGGGGTCGGAAACGTTTCCTTCTCTGCGTTACACACATCCACTTTTACCACAAATCTAATATACCCCTTAACTCTTTTTTGAGTACGGGTATAATAAAACTAAAAACGCAGTATCGTAGAGAATGACATATCTACCAGATTGCCAAATCATAATTATAGCCAGAATGAAGAAATTCATTTTCAGTTGCTTCCCCTGCCCCTCCTGCCAACAACCAAGCAACTCATTTTCCTTCTCGCTCGCACACTCTGCCGCGTTCAGTGCGCGGTCAACCCTTAGCGGAGGAGATGTTGAGTCTAAATGGTACATGTATAATCTACATGTT
Source organism: Drosophila obscura (assembly GCF_018151105.1). Taxonomy (NCBI): domain Eukaryota; kingdom Metazoa; phylum Arthropoda; class Insecta; order Diptera; family Drosophilidae; genus Drosophila; species Drosophila obscura. Next base: position 399 of record NW_024542893.1, on the reverse strand, counting down.
AGATGTAAAATATACATAATACATGTAGATGTAGATAACAGATGTAGCAAAAAAATTTAAAAATGTAAAAATTTTTTTTTCTTTCTAAAATTCTAAAAAATCATAAGCTCGAAAATGTATATACTGACTGAGTACGGGTATAAGTAGAGTCGCGTCCCCAGAAGCGACTCACACGTTCCTTCTCGTTTTTTAAATTATTTCTTATTGCCTTGCTGTAGTCCGGAGGGCGACCGCGGCAACAAGGCCAGAGATCGGCCAATACAGTGTGCGCCTGAATTAATGAATCTTCATTAATGGCATATGTTTTGGGACCTGTGCGCATTAAGAAGTTGTGCAGCGAACAACAGGCAGCCACAATCTTTTGAGACTTTTCGGGTTGGTTCAGCAGAGTACGTTGCA
>NW_024542892.1:0-21121 GCF_018151105.1 Drosophila obscura | reverse complement strand
AATATATTTCAATTATTTACACTTAATTACTTCAAGATACGTCCTAGCTAAGTGTTATTGCTGGGTGGGAAGGTCTCTTCGGTCGTTATTGTGGCTAGTGTGCCAAGTTAAAGACTGCGCAAGTCTGTTTATGGGATGGGCTTAAAGGTTGGCCTGGTACTTTTCTTTCCACTTTGGCAATTTCATCTTTAACTGATCCTACATTTAAGTCTTTATGGATATTTTCATTCCGTACGTACCATCGTCCCCAGTAATAGTTCTTAGTATCTTCGATTGAGCTCTCTGGATTATTTCTAAATTACTAACGCAAGCATTTCCCCATAGCTCGGAGCCGGTATGTCCTGCAGGGTTGTACAAAAGTACTTTGTACTTCATTTTTAGTAGTGAACGGGTGCTTTATTAGCCAATGTGGTACTAGCTTTAAATTTAAGTAGATTTTTCTTCGCTTCGATGTGCTATACGCCAATAAGGACCTCTTCAACACCAAGGTATGTTACTTCGGTGGTTTGTGGAATGTTGATATTGTTCAGACATGGAGGGCAAGTTTGTCTGTTTAACGTGAAAGTGCATGCTTGCAACTTTTGCTCGTTTACATGTATCCCGGTGTCTGCAGCCATTTTTCTAAGGCCACGAGGAATGATAAGTGATCCGTGGCCCTTCTTTGGGCACTTGGAGCGACTTAATATGGCAGTATCATCAGCAAATGTCGAAGTTGTTGTTAGGCTGTTTGTCGGTAGATCTGGTGTGAATATGATATACAAGTCGGTACCAAGCACGCTGCTTGCGGGTACACCAGCTTCAATTGGATGATATTCAGAGAGGAAATCTTTGCATCGTACTGCGAAACTTCTTTGCTGTAGGTATGACTCCATTATTCCATGGATGTTCTGTGGAAGTAATATTTTGATTTTGTGGATTAAGCCATCTAACCAAACGCGGTCGAAAGCCTGTGCGACATCCAGAAAAACAGCGGAGCAATACTCCCGTCTTCCGAATGCATTTCGTATCAGAGGTTATACGGGTTACTTGTTCAATGGTTCCGTGTTTTTTCCGCGAAATCCAAATTGGTGAGTCGGAATGGCACCGTTGATGTGTAGGTGTTGTTTGATACGATTCAGGAGCAGCTTTTCAAATATCTTTGATAGTCAAGGCAGTAGGCTGATAGGTCTATATGATGATGGCTTGGACTTGTCTTTTCCGGCTTTATGGATCATTGTGATGACTGATTTTCCTCCATTCTTGAGGATAATAGCCCCATTTCATCATGCTGTTGAATATCATAGTAAGAAAATACACTGCACAGCTCGGCAATTCTATGATCATTTTAGGAGAGATGAAATCGTGGCCCGGAGCTTTCTTTTGCTTTGAGATTTGGTCTTTAATGACCCTTGTGACTTCTCCTGTTTGGAATATGATAGGCGAGTAGCTTGGATTGTTGGTTGGTGGGAGCACTAAGCTATTCGTTGCTGGGTACGGTTTGAAGACGTTTTCTAGATGGACGGCAAATGTATTTGCCTCCTCTTTGTTGCTGCGAGCCCACTCTCCTGTTTGTGTACGCAAAGGTGATTCACTCTCGATTGGTGGGCATACGCCTGATTTTGCTTTCCACAGTGGGAATCGTTTGCTAGTTGGGGAGAGTTGTCCGTATAGGATATTTGAGCTCGGTTTTTTTCATCTTCTTAGGGCTCTGCGTAGTAGGTGGTTGGCTATTTTTAGCCGCTCTTCCGATGTAGGTGATCTGTGTGCTTGCCACTCTCGGCGAAGCCTTCTTTTATCGCGTAGCAGCACTTCAATGTGCCTAGAAATACGACTGCTGTTGAAATATTTATTAGATGCTAATATTGGTGTTGAGTGTTTTGCCGCCAGTGATATTAAGGAAACCAATGCTTTGACTGGTCTATCAATGTCATCTTTACAATTAATGTTTGGGCAGCTATCAGTATGGGAGGTTATATCTTTTCCTATTTGAGCCAATCTGTTTTGCTAGAAGTTAGAAAGCGTCGGCGTTCCGAATGCTGTGGATGGTCGTAAAGGCGAAGTAGAATGGGCGGTGATCCAATGATGAGTCTGTTAGTGATCTACATTAATCTGAGCTTGCAGCACCCTTCGTGTAACTGCAAAATCAATCAAGTCGGGTTGCTTGTTTGGATCTGTGGGCCAATATGTGGGCTTGCCCTGGAGATAAAGTCTAGCTTGTTTCGTGGGGTTATTATAGCGTTATATAGTTGTCTTCCTTTCGGGTTGGCCATGGATCCCCAATGGGTGTGCTTGGCATCGTAAGTCACCAGCTGCTGTAATGGTAACCTAGTAGGTCGAAGAATGTTACAATTTCTGTTTCGGAAATGCAGAAACGTGGTGGGCAGTATACTGCGGCTAGGTCTAGAGCCGCTAATTTCAATATGAATTGCTGTTGCCTGTAGATAAGGTGTAGCAAATGAAGGCGATGGAATGCCTAATTGCGATTCTTGATCAGAACGCCAGTACCTCCATGCCTTACCCATGGGATGATTTGTCGCATAGAAGTTATAGCCATTGAGGTGAAAATAGTTTTTATTTGTTAAGTGAGTCTCTGATATGAGCATGGCGTCAATGTCGTGTTGAGCGAGGAACTGTAAGAGCTCGCATTTGTGCTGAGAAATACCATTTGCATTCCAAAAACATATATTTAGACAGGACATTTAAACAGATTTCTGTTTGATTTCAGGAACTCCCGGAGGAGATTTTGGTTGCGCATAAGCTCCTGCATCGTTTGTTGTATTGCTATCATTGTATTTGTTATAGTTACCAGCATTGACTCAATTCAATCAGGCAATCATGGGATGGATTAGCAGGGGGTATTGGGCAGATTTCTGGGATCTGATTTGATGCCTGATTCTGCATTATTCCAGCTGTGGTTGGTTGAAGTGTCGGCTTAGAGACTGAGGCGTACGACCCGTTGTTGTAACTAACGCCTGAGCAAAAGAAACTCCTGGAGTCGTAGTTGATGGTATATATGTTAAGTTTTGTCTGACGACCGGGTTACGAGCTGCAGTTATTTGTTGGTTTAGGCGATTTTTCAATTCAATTTATACATAAGGACGCAGACTTTGTGAACTCGAACCTTTGCATAACCGAGAGACGTGAAAATGGCGTGCAGTTGGCCACTACAAGTCTCCCGAATTGCAATAGCTGCATGTTCGCTGAGCTCTACTGTTGGGGGGGAGTGGAAGAACAAGCAAATGAACTGCGATTGTGCGACTTGCTTGGCATGACTTTTTCTTGCCTTGGCTTTGTCGACTCTTCCGCAGACAAATGCTGGTATCGACGATTTAAAACTTTTTCAAAGTCGGACCAAAGCGGCAACTTTTCAAGTCAAGCTGTTCTTCCCACTTCTGTCTAGTCACTGGGTCGACTCTGTTCAAAACGAGATGAATGAGCATTGCATTCGAAATATTCGTATCGTCTCCTATCGATAATAATGAACCATAGATCGATGACACTGTATCGATGAGGCTTCTTAGGGACTGTTGCGAGATTTGCGAGTTCGAGAATTTTAGACATTCGTTGTCATATACTCGCTTTAGGCTGTCCATGGCCTTTGCATAATTGGCCTCGGTGACTTGGAACGCCTTTATTGTTCCTAATGCTTCATTAGAGAGGCACGAAATTAAATGATTAAATTTTTCGATCACCGGTATACTCTCATCATTATGAACAAGAGTCTCAAAAAGGCTAATAAAATTTTTAAACTCCGAAATTTACCTCTAAATTTTGGTAGTGCCAATTTCGGAAGTCGAGCACGAGTTGGGGCTGTAGAAGCTGATACCGAGGGCGGCGGATCGCTTGTTGCTTCAAGGCATCGATAAGCGACATTATCTTTGCCTTGGTTACAATGGCCATTTCTTCCAGCTCGGCTCCAAATTCATCTTTGCTATCAATTTCTTCTATTTGCTCCTGCAATAGGTTGGCCTTGTTAATAGCAGAATTCAGAACATCGAGTCTGCATTGTAGCTCTGTCAATTGCAATGGAATCGACCCACCCTCTAAACGATCCTCTAAGCGGCGAATGCTTTTGACTCGGTTTCTGAGCTTACTTTTTAAGTCATCGAGAACAGACTTATTTTCTTGTGCCATTTTACTATTTATAATCTACGCGACGAAAACCAATATTTTTGTAGATAAAGAAATAATAAATGTTCAAACAAGAACGAAAATCGAGAACGACAATAATTGAATGTCGAGGCACGAGGTGTATAGTTGGTTGCAAGTGACAGCCAAAACGATATACCCTCACACTGTAGGGTAGCTCGTAATTTTCCAAGTGAGAGCCAAAAGATATATACCCTAAGAATGTAGGGTAGAGCGTCACTTTCCAACTGAGAGCCAAAACAATATACCCTAAGAATGCAGGGTAGCGCGTCACTTGCGAAGTGACAAGAAAAACAATATACCCTCGAAAAACAGGGTAGCGCGTCACTTGGCGCTCCGTTTTGATCAAGCGCGGCAACGAAATTCTCCCACCAAATACACAGCAAGAAACGGTGGATAAGCGAAAGCGAGAGACGAAAAGAATGCACCGGTGCAGCTGCTTGTATGTATGTATGTATGTATGTATGGAAGTAAGTGTTATACACCGCGGCTTGGGTTAACGAACCAACTTTTTGGCGAATTTCACACAACGAGATGGGAAAGGGGGGGCGACAGTGATTGCGGTAAACGATATATATAATTGTGCGTCCAAATAGCGGTTCAAATAGAGTATGGTATGGTTTTTGTACATATGTGTTATATGGTGTTATATATGTATGTATGTGCACTAATAAATTAAATGCATGCAAATCAAACTCTACTATATCATACGGCTGTACCAAGAATTGAAAGCGAGGTGCAATTTTTCCAGCACAAGACAATTTATACATATATGTATTTATGTATGTCTTCGGCTCTAGCTTTAAATTTTTTGCACAAATACCTCAGGCTCCGCGTTCGGATCTTTAAGTCCAGCTGCCACTTTCCTCTTGCAGTCCGTGCAATCACAAGGGGCCATAGGTCTTCTAGGTTGCAGCTACGGGGTCTGTTTGGGAGGCAGGTATGGCGGTGAAACAGCAAGTATAGGCAGGGTAGCAGCAACGGTGAAGCAGCAGGTATGGCGGCAGGGTAGCAGCCACGATCAGCAACAGGCGGTGAGGGTATTGCGCGGCCGACACGATGGATTTGGCAAGTCTTTTGTTATTTGATACACAAACACGGGCAACTATACAATACTTTTTATTCTATAATATAGAATTAATTAGTTATATTATTTATAACTTATGTTGGCGTATTTTTTGTTACACTGTTTTTACAACTGTGTCACTGTCACTATTATTTGTTGCCTTTATATTTGTTCTTTACTGTCCACCCGGGGGCGCCATGAAAATTTAGAATAGTTTTTCTAATAAAACAAAACCGAAATACTTGGGTGGCGTAAAGATTTAAAAAAAGGGGGGGAAAAATAAGGGGGGGGAGGGAGAAAAAAATAAAAAAGAAAAATTAAAAAAATAAAAAATTTTTTACTTTTTCCCCAAAAAAAAAAAGGGGGGCAAAGGCGGGCGAATTCGCCTTGAGCGAAAGAGCGAGCTTTTATTGCGCTCCCGCCTTGCCCTAACCTACTTACACTAGACTTCAAAACAATTCAAAAATAATCTTAACATAAAACATTGACTAAGACGACGACATGACGAAACAGAGGGAGATATCGGGATAAGTATCGGACCCTGCATAGAGGCGGCATTGAGTTCATGAGTTAGTCCAGATTTAGTTCAGGCATATTGAGTTATAGTTGATAGTAGATTTAAAGTTACTATTTCGTTTGGAATTTTTTTTTTGTTTGGTTGTTGCAACCCTAAACACGGGGAACTGATTGTAAGAGGGTATTAGACTCCGGAAACAAATTTTTGTAGCAGAAGTCAGACTAGTGAGTCTAAAGGAAAATTGTGAGCAGACTAATTGGGAAGAAGAATCTCAGGATGGGACTGGACAGGTCTCCCGAACGGGACTCTTCCGAGGCTGATGGCAGCACACGAATGGTGTGCACGCTGTGTAAGGACGCGATCCAGCCTTCCAACGAGGTTTATCCCACCTCGTGTGTACACCTGTTCCACATCGTCTGTATGACGACGTATTTGAAGTCGAGCGACTCTTGTCCAGAATGTAAGACCAAGATTAGAATCGCTGGAGGCGCTGTCGCTAAGACAATAGCAAAAAGTACTCGTTCGCAGTCTAAAGAGCGTCCGAGGGTAGAAGAGGAAGCTAGCACTTCTAGGGGAATAGACCTGACTTCTTTGGAGCGCAAGCTGTTTAACTCGTTGTCCAAAAGGATGTCGGATTTAATCCAAAGTTCGGTGACTGAATCCGTTCAGCGAATGGTTGTGATGCCAGGTCTTTCCGTGGCTGCTACAGTAGCTACCCGGTCACCAACGCCTCCTGAAGAGCCAGCTCCAAGGGACAGGCAGGAAACGGAACCGATTTACAGCGCCAGGCCAGCGCAGCCAGACGTCAGTTTTCCTTCTCCACTGCGGAGTGGTTCAGTTGAACTAAGTTTAAGACCCGATAAGGTAGTTCACATCCTGAATGGGTGGAAAATCAAGTTTTCTGGGGTCGGAGTATCAATTGACAACTTCATATATAGAGTCGAGGCACTAACTCACCAGACGCTAGAAGGAAACTTCTCGGTGCTGTGCAGAAATGCCAGTGTTCTCTTTGAAGGGAAGGCCCATGAATTCTACTGGCGACATCACAAGTCCGTTTTAGTGGTCCGCTGGGATAGATTATGCGAGGCATTACGCTTGCAGTTTCGTCAAGAGAAGGATGACGTAGATATCGAGGAATTAATCCGGAATAGAAAGCAAAAGACCAATGAGTCTTTTGATGCATTCTATGAGGCGATATCTAGCCTGACGGATCAGCTGGAAGTGCAGTGGCCGGTTCGCAAGCTTGTGCGCGTGCTTCGGAACAACTTACGGCCGGAAATACGGCATGAGCTATTAAATATAGAGTTAGGGACCGTGCAGGAGCTCAGAGAAGTGTGCCGCAGGCGGGAGGTGTTCTTAGAAGACGTCAAAGGTACGCATGGATACACCAAGACTGTCCCGTTTAAACGAGACGTGTCTGAGCTACAGCTCGACCGTGAGATACGGGAAGACCCAGACTCTGAAAGAGAGATGGAGGTAGACGCAATATCTCTCATCTGTTGGAACTGTCATCAGGCCGGTCACAGATATCAAGATTGTGTTTCGGAAAGAAGAGTCTTTTGTTATGGCTGTGGAGCTGCCAACACTTACAAACCAAGTTGTGAGAAGTGTTCAAAAAACTCCAAGTCCAGCACGCCGAAGTCAGCGTACAAACCGAAGACTTCGAGTGTGCTTCGCCATCAGGGCACCAACACCGATTAGAATCAGAATTAAAACCAGTGGCTTCACTGATTAAACCGGACATTCAAAAAAACGATTACGATTTCTCGTCATCTTGCAAACCAGGATCGTACAAACCAATTACCGGACGTAATTCGCCTAAATTCGGGGGGAATTTTAAATCACGTGGAAGTAAGCGCATGTATCATTTCTGGCAGAGTGTGAAGAAGTTTAGATTAGGTCCGTCTTATTTATGCGCTTTATCAGAAACGGCCAAAGATCCTCGTCCGTTTTTACCTATTCAACTGCTAGACCGTACCGTTTATGGGTTGTTGGATTCAGGAGCCTCTATCAGTTGTATTGGAGGTGGTTTAGCGAACGAATTGGTGTGTGGAAACATACCGTACAAACGCATTATGGAGAAGGCTAAAACCGCTGACGGAACTGCTCAACGTATAGTAGGAAAAATGAGGGTAGACGTGGTTTACGAAGACGAGAAAAAGTCACTAGAGTTGTATTTAATTCCCTCTCTGAAACATGACCTTTACCTTGGAATCGATTTCTGGACTTTGTTTGATTTATTGCCTGGTAGGTTGCGTGTGTCTGAGATAGAGGCCTCGCTAGAAAAGGATAGCGAGGAGCAACATTCGTTGACCAAGATCCAAAAGGACCGTTTGGCCAATGTTATCCACTGTTTTCCCTCGTTTGCTCTAAATGGCTTGGGTAAAACCAACCTAATCACACACGTCATCGATGTCGGTAAGACAAAGCCAATAAAACAAAGGCATTTCCCGGTGTCGCCAGCTGTGGAAAAAGCCATGTATACCGAAATAGATAGGATGTTGCAATTAGGAGTAATTGAGGAATCAGATAGTCCTTGGTCCTCACCTATAGTAATGGTTACTAAACCCGGAAAAGTCCGAATTTGTTTAGACTGTCGGAAAGTAAACAGTTTCACTGAAAAGGACGCGTATCCTTTGCCAGATTAGCGGCATACTGAGCAGGTTGCCGAAAGCAGAGTACATCACAAGTCTGGATCTAAAAGATGCTTACTGGCAAGTACCATTAGAGACCAAGTCTCGTGATAAGACGGGCTTTACGGTTCCTGGTAGGCCTCTTTATCAGTTCAAGGTAATGCCATTTGGATTGTGTAACGCTACCAGTACTATGTCTCGATTAATGGACAAGGTAGTTCCAGCGCGGTTGCGGAACGAGGTATTCGTTTATTTAGACGATTTACTTGTCGTTTCCTCGCATTTTGAAAAGCATCTAGAAGTACTGTTGGAAATAGCCCAGCATCTGAAGCAGGCAGGATTGACGATCAATATTGACAAAAGTCATTTCTGTATGCGTCGAGTGCGTTATCTAGGTATCCGGACAGATCCTGAGAAAATAAAAGCTATAACCAGCTTTCCTTTACCAAAAAATCTGAAGGGATTAAGAAGTTTTATGGGTCTGTGCGGGTGGTATCGTAAATTTGTACCTAATTTCGCTTCACTCTCTTCTCCACTGACTGACGTCATGACCACCAAACGTAAGTTTGTTCTGACGGATGAAGCATTGAAAGCGTTCGATGCGCTTAAGAAATGTCTCAGTGAGACCCCAGTACTTAAAAGTCCCGACTTTTCACGTCCTTTCTACATCCATTGCGACGCCAGCAAAACGGGAGTGGGAGGTGTACTAGTACAGCTGTCCGAAGAGGGAGACGAGTGTCCAATTGCCTTCGTTTCGAAGAAGCTAAACAAGGCTCAACGTAACTACACGGTGACAGAGCAGGAATGCTTAGCGGCTATAGTATCGTTGAAGAACTTCAGAGCCTACGTAGAAGGTCACGATTTCACAATCATAACCGATCACGCGTCATTAAAATGGCTTATGTCCAATACAGACCTAAGTTCTCGTTTAGCTCGGTGGGCCCTTGCTTTGCAACGGTACCGATTCAAGATCGAACATCGCAAAGGTACGCAGAACATAGTCCCCGATGTGTTGTCGCGGGTCAACGAAGACGAAGTAGCCGCCTTGGATTTGCCAGAAGGATCGTTAATCGATTTGACTTCTAGACACTTCCTCTCGTCCGAATACACGGACTTAGTATTGAGTGTCAAGGCTAATCAGGACAAGCTGCCTGATTTAAAAACGGACAATGGGTTAGTGTACCGACGTGCTGAACATCTGACTGGAGAACAAGTCCACTACGAATATGCTTGGAAACTGTGGTTACCAAAATCAATGGTTCCGGAAGTGTTAGCACGAGCTCATGACAGTCCTTTAGCTTCTCACGGGGGGATTCACAAAACCGTGGAACGTATAAGACGTCAGTACTTTTGGCCAGGTCTAGTAGCCGACGTAAAAGCATACATCAATGCTTGTCTGGTGTGTAAGACGACTAAAGCACCGAATTGTGTTCTGCGACCTCCTTTAGGAAAAGCGCCCGAGAGTCGGCGTTTCTTCCAAAGACTGTTTGTGGATTTTCTTGGACCATATCCCAGGTCCAGAGGCGGAAACATAGGCATCTCTATTGTACTGGACCACTTCTCAAAATATGTTTTCCTGAAGCCAGTCAAGAAAATAAACGCCGACGTGGTGATTAGATATCTCGAAGAGGAGTTTTTTATGACCTTCGGGGTTCCGAAAACAATCGTATCTGACAACGGGTCTCAGTTTCGCTCCGAAGCGTTCCGTAAACTCCTAAGTCGTTTTGAAATAACTCACACGCTGACAGCCGTGCATTCTCCTCAAGCGAATGCTTCTGAGCGAGTGAACCGGTCTGTGATTAGTGGGATCAGGGCGTACTTGCGAACCGATCAGAAAGATTGGGACGAGTACTTGAGTCGCATTTCGTGTGCTCTGAGATCCGCGTCTCATGCCAGTATAGGTACTACCCCATACTACATGGCGTTTGGTCAGCATATGATTACGGCCGGATCGACTTATTCACTGCTCAGGAAACTGAATATGCTAGATGACCTTTCCCTAGTGTTCAATCGACCTGACTCGTTTGAGATCGTACGCAAGGGAGCTTGTTTGCAAATGCAGAAGGTGCATGATCAAAACGAGAAACGGTACAATCTGCGCTCCAGGCAAGTAGAGTTCTCCGAAGGCCAGGAAGTATTCAGAAGGAATTTTAAACAGAGTTGCTTCCAAACAGGATACAGTGCCAAGTTTGGACAAGCGTTCTTGAAGGCTCGAGTTCGCAGGAAGCTAGGTAATTCCTATTACGAACTGGAAGACTTGCAAGGGCGATCTCTGGGCAACTATCATGCCAAGGATATTCGACAATGAAAGTCGCTTCATGGTGTATCAGCCTAGTGGATACCCTAGTCTGATTAACGGGGGGGCGAAGCGACCTGTACTGAAACGATAGTTGGCGGGACTAACTAATCGAGTATATTCTGGAATAAATATCGATCTTGTGGCTCGGGGATGGAGACGATCTAAATCTGACAAACGCAAGACATCAAACCGTTAGGTAAGGTTTTTCAGGGGTGCTTGAAACGCCGATAGACACTAGTTGCAACATGTGCGAGCGAGACAACTGCCCGGAGGGACAGAATGAGGGCTATTCCCTCACGGTAGGAGGATTCGTTTCTATCGGCGTTTCAAGCCGTAGTGGGATGCTATAGAATTCAAGAAGCAGAGCTGCTGCCTATACGAGTCGCGACTCCCTGCGGAATTTCTGAGGACGATCTTTCTAAGCCTTTATTTGTTTAAAAATTCAGCATAATTGCCCCGTCTGAGTTAGGAACATTAATTAAGTTTCATTTAGTTAAAGCTTCTACTGTTAAATATCCCTAATGTACATTTTTTGGTTAAATGCAATGTTGCCCTTATTGAATCATCATCATTAGCTTAAATGCACCTATACACCAGCTATTTAAACCATTTCCGTATAATTAACGATCATAAATATCCTTAAGACATTTTAATTGCTGTTGCCAAAAGATAAATGCGCGCAAAGTTTGGTGGTCATGTAGCCTATTGTTGAGGAAGATTAGAGTGCCTTGATGTGGCAAACAAAAGACACACACCCGGTATACCTTTCCCATTCCTGGGTTAACGTTTAATTTTTCAGCGCACGTCGGGAGATCGATCTTTCGCCGTGGGAGAAAATGTATTGTGCGTGAGTAAAAAAAAAAATCAAACTGTATGTGTGTAGTGTGGCACGTGAACAAACCCTTGCTCTGCATCAGGACGATTCCGTCTTGTTCGATGGTCTGTCGTGGCCCAAGCTTCAGCGCTTAACTTTAAACCGTGTTTTCCATAAATGAATAGAAAAGCCCTCTGCGTTTAGTTATCGACCGTACTGGGAGTGTTAGGTATTATGTTAAGAGCAATTTACGGTCACACCTAACATATAAGAGTAGAGTTTAAGGAGATGAGAAAGACATTCAATAAAAGAGACTTGAAATGAACGCATGTCTATTGAACTGCTAGTGTCAATACATTACATAATTGGCGACGAGGAAATAAAAACGTATTAATATACAAAGAAGTGCATACTCGTATAATATACGAACACGCAATGACGAATAATACAGCTCCAACATTTTATCAAACGGCAGCAATTGCTGAGTCTTCGCCACATCAAGAAACCTTCTGCATTTGGAAAGAAAAATTCGACATACATTTGTGCGAATTGAATGTGAAAGAGGAAAACTCAAAAAAGGCAGTTTTGTTGAAATCGATCGGTACAGCGGCTTACACTGTACTACATAGTTTGTGTAGTCCGGAATCACCTGTGTCCAAAACATACAAAGAACTATGTGCAATTTTAAAGACACACTACACACCACCTACACTCATATTTAGAGAGCGGAAAAAATTTCACGTGTCCACTAAAAGTGAAGATGAGAATGTAGCGGAGTGGTATGCTCGAGTTAAACAATTGGCATTGCAGTGTAAATTTGGAGTAAATCTAGAAGCATTTGTGTTAAACCAATTTGTAATGAGTCTCCCAAACACCATATACGAAAGAATGTGCGAAGAAGACGAAAAACTAACTCTTGCTGATGCACTTAAGAAGGCAATGATACTGGAGACAAAGATGAGCATAAAGAAGACTGAACACAACGTCAACTACGTGTACCAAAAGAACGGGACTAGTCACTGGCATAAGCAAAGAAGTGGTTGATCAACCGATAAGCAACGGCATAAGTCATTTCAAGGGCAACCGAAATGAACTGGTTCCTAACGGCAGAGGCGAAGGTGACGGTGACGGCACTACTGCTGGCACAGAAAAATAGGAATGAAACCCAAACCGATTCCGGATGGCGTGTTCTTTTCAAAGAACTGCAAGTATAAGGCGTGCAAATGTCACAGCTGTGGAAAATTGGGTCACTTAGCGAGTTTATGTAGAAATAAAGTAAGAAACAGTAATTATGTATCTAAACAAATTATAACGCATATTCTGATAATAATTTTGATAATGATAAATATTATTAGGCGTATATGCAATGGTACGACCTCAACTGGTGGAGTTTATTATTTACCTTAGTTTTGAAGCAGATGAAAATTGCTTGCGACACTGGTGCACCTTGCACATTGGTTCCAAAATTATTGTTCCAAAGAAGAAAGTTAGCACGTTCTTATGTGTGGTGGCCTGGTATGGATTCTGATTGAGAAGTTAATTCGAGAATGTATTCCTTGTCAAGAACTACAATCAAGTCCAGAAAAGAGTTTATTAATTCCATTGAAATCTACAGAAAGGTATGGAGTCGAATACACATTGATTTTGCAGGACCAATCAAAGGTTTTTATTTGTTGGTTATAATAGATTCTTATTCGAAATGGGTAGAAGTATTCAAAATGAAAGACATAACTTCATCGTTTACAATCAACCAAGCTTAGAGAAGTATTTTGCAGATATGGTTTACCGGACGTTTTAGTTAGTGACAACGGACGACATTGTACTTCTGATGATTTTCAAACGTTTATGAAAAACAATGGTGTTAATCACATTTTTACAGCACCAGGACATCCAGCAACAAATGGTCAAGCAGAAAATTTCGTAAAGACGGTTAAGAAATCATTATACGCAAATATGAAATTCAATGAAAGGCAAGAATTTGACACAATCTTGAATAGATTTGTTCTAAGAGATTAAGTCTATTTTTTTGTTCGGACACTAAAAACAAGATTTTCTTTGTAAAACCACCTTCGGTAGAAAACATAATAAATAAAACAGAATGGAAGTATCCTTAATCATAAAGGCAGACGAAGACAGAATTTTTAAAGGGCCAGAAAGTCATTGTTGGATTAAAAATCCTAACAAGGCAAGCTGGACTCAGGACGTTAAATAAACAAATTATTCCTCTTGTTGTATTTTGGCGAATAATAATCGGGAAATAAAACGTCACTTGGATCAAATTAAAGATCAAGGCACTGACAATCTTACATCACCTAAAGTGAAGGAACCTGATGTCAAAGGCAATTGTTCAGTAATATGTAACTAACAACAAAAATGAACAAATTCTCTCCTCAACTAACACCAACCAGACGAGAGTTAAGACCACGTATGGAAGGGAAAGTAGTAAAGCGTATTTAAAAATTAAATAAAATAAAATTGACTTGTCAAATATGAAAGTAAATGAAGTTAAAAAAAACATTCGTAGACATTGAAACAAAAATGAAATATATATATATCGATTTAGATTAATTAAAATAGAAATTGAATGCAGATTTAAGAAAGAAGTTGTCACATTAATCATGTACATATTAAAAGTCTAAGGAGAGGAATTGAGGTATTATGTTAAGCCGCAGCTTACGGTCACACCTAACATATAAGAGTAGAGTTTAAGGAGAGAAGACTTCAAAAAAAGGACTTGAAATGAACGCATGTCTATTGAACTGCTAGTGTCAATACATTACAGGTAGAATACTTTTCTAGATTTTCTAGTCGAGTTAACTCTCAAAGACCAGGACTGAACCTGAATTAAATCTAAATAATACGTTTGTTTTCATATAATGCAGCAAGGCAGAAATCTGTGAAAAATAGAATTAAGTGTTTGAACCTAACGAGAAGTATTATCCTACCTTATGATCCTTCTCCTTTATATAATCAATGTATATTTGAACTCCTCATAGTTTTCATAATTCTCGCAAATTATATACTTTTTGTAGTTAATAAGTTACTTCTCCTATTATCGCCATGTTTAGTTCATTTTTATATATTAAGGAATAACCATGAAGGAACAGATAAACTATTCCCAAAATGGACTCGATTTCACCTATGCGACTGTTTAAAGGGGCTACTAATATGGGGAACAACTGATGCCGATTCCTTTATGATAATAATAGTCTAAGGCAGAGTGGGCGAGGCCAAAATGGCATTAAATGGACGGTACGTCAACGTCTCCTTTTCTTCCCTGACTAACCATATAAAATCTTTTACCTACTCTCTTTCCCTAAGCCCATCTTGTTCATCTCCACCTGAAAGGCAATTGCGTCTGATTTCATTCCTGAAACCATTAGACCTTCAAAAGTTTGAAGACTAAGCCATATAGTTCCCAAATGACTTTTTTGGATGTTAAATTTCATACGATATGATTAAAATTTGTATAGATTAGTTTTTTTTTCTCTAGACAGACATATTTTTTGAAGCAATATTTAAAGTCGGGATTGTTTTCTACAGCCATCCTCACAAGGATTTCAAGCTGTTCAGCTCATTCTGGAGCCAGGAAACTCTGCTTGTAAATAGCTTCGCATTTAATAGATACATCTAAAACAGCAGAGCCAAACCTCTCGACATGATCTGAATGTCTGGAACTAAAGAAGTCTACCATTTACGCAGGCGTCAAGCATCCTCAAAGACTTTTGAAGTTAGACTATGTCATTTTTTGTGAGGTGCGAAGATAAACATTTTTTCTTTCCAGAATTTTGAACTCATTAAGATTCTGCAATCAATGTTTCAATTTCCTTGACGTAAGCTGAAATTACCAAGTGATTGGCATTAACGCCAACGCTGTTTCAATGGAATTTCATAGGGGACTTATTAACCACATGAGGGATATAGAGTTCTGTGATAACAGCGTCTCCAGCTCTGAAAAAAGTTCAAAAAAAAAGGTTATGGCCATAATTCGTCAGTTCGGCCTGCCAATTAACCATAACTCTATATGTTGCTGAAACACGATAGCCAGAGTTGCTTGTTCTGCTTAGAAAAAAAAAGTTCGAATAGATAATTAGCGAAGAAGAGGCCATTGATTTAGTTTGGGACGAACAGGAACGTCTTATTAGGGCAGATCCAGTTAATTGTGCTAGGTATTTTGATTATAGGTATCGCGAGATTTTAAAAGTTATGGGAAGTCCAGAGAGGCATTTTCGGAGAAAACTTCGTCATCAAATTATATTGGCGTGTTGAATTTCAACAGAGAGGTTCTCCCCATATTCACGGCATGTTTTGGCTGAAAGATGCCCCAGCAGTGGACTTAACTAGTACTGAGTCAATTTCAACAGTTGTAGCTTTCATTAATAAACATATTACAGTAAATATAACAGACTCAGAATTAGCTCCGTATTTTCAATACCAAAAGCATAAGCACACAAACAGGTCATGTCTTAAGACAGTTGGTAAAAGTGGAAACAAAGTTTGTAGATTCGGTATTCCATACCCTCCAATGCCCCAAACGGAGATATTGAGTCCATTGCCGGAGGAAACTCCAAACCTTGATTTTCACCAAGGAAATTTTAAGAAAATTAAAGACCTATTAAATTCTGATCAATCCCCTGATATGATTGATCACTTGAGCATATTTGAAAACATTCTTTCGCACGAACAAGTGAGCCTCAATTACGAGGACTACAAATATGCAATATGTTCTGGTTTGAAGAAACCAACAATTTTTCTAAAAAGGTCATTTGCTGAGATTAACATTAATGCTTATAATAAACACATTCTTTCAATTCAAAGGGCCAATATGGATATCCAATACATTTTGGACCCTTATTGCGTGCTGTAGCTATATAATTAACTATATAAATAAATCCCAAAGGGGTATTTCAAAGCTTATGCGCGCGGCGGTAAGCGAAATTTAAGGGGCAATTACACGATCAGAGAAAAGCTACAGCACATTGGTCATAAATTGATTTCTGGCACTGAGATATCTGCTCAGGAAGTCGTATACTGTTGTCTAGGCATTCCGTTGTCCGGAACCAGCAACAAATGTGTTCAAGTAAATACTTTCCCTCCAGAGCAACGAGTTCGAATGCTCAAATCCACAAGCAACCTTCAAAATATGAATCAGGATTCCACTGACATATTCGTCAAAGGATTGCTGGAGCGGTATGAACAAAGACCAACTTTTCTTGACGGCCTGTGTTTAGCCGATTTTGCAGCAAATTATGAATTTTCTAAAAGCAAAAAAAGAACTGGCCAAAATGATGATGAAGAGGACGAAGAAAATGAGGTCCTAGTAGAAGTATATTTCCCTCTCCGCGATAGTAGTGGTTTTATTAGGGAACGGACCAAGCCTTCGATTTTAAAATATATGAGGTTTAATATAAACACAGGTAGGTCGAACTATTTTAGAGCACCAGTGATGCTGTTTTATCCGTGGAGAGATGAAGAGGCAGAGTTAGTGAGCAGGAATTGTGAGGATGTTTATAGGGATCATCAGGAATTAGTTAGTTCGAATTTCCAAAAATACAAAAATACAATGCATTAGCAGATTTAGAAGACATGCTTAGGAGGGCCATGGAAGCCGAAGCCAATGGGTAGAAAATGCCAGGTGGGGCAGGTGATGAGGCAATTGATGAGAACTAAGCTTTAGCGATTCCTGAAATAGGTTCTCAAATAAATGTTCTAAACTTGAATGACCAGGCAGCGGATCCAGATAGGAGTATTCGATTAATTAAGCTTCCCACGTTTGTTTCCCTTACTGATTTAGCCAATATGATAAGATCGCTAATTTAAAGCAAAAAACTTATCTCACACATGTTCTTCATAATGTGAGAGATAAGTCACTTTTTTATGAGTTTGTAGGTGGCGGCGCAGGCGTCGGCAAGTAGAACAATATCTACCATTTTTCAGACCATTTCTCAGGAGCTTAATCGTATACCAGGATCTGACCCAAATACTGTAAAAGTACTTCTGTGTGCTCCCACAGAAAAGCTGCATTTGGTATTGGAGGTGCCACACTTCACTCAATGTTTTCATTACCCCTCAATCAATCCAACCATGCTTTTAAACAACTGGGTCCAGATTTATTAAATACCTTGCGTTCAAGATTTATTGATCTTAAACTTCTTATAATTGACGAGATTTCTATGGTCGGTGAAAAAATGTTTTCATATTTGGATAGGCGCCTAAAGCAAATATTTTCAAGGCACGAAAGTCCTTTTGGTGGCATTTCTGTTATCGTGTTCGGCGATCTAAGGCAGTTATGTCCAGTAGTGATCGTTGGATATTCAAATCCTCATCAAGTGCGCTAATCCATACAGTGCTATAGTTGGCTCTAGTCTCTGGGATGGCTTCAAGTTTTTCAAGCTTAAAGAGATTATGCGACAGCGAGATGACCAACCTTTTTGCAATCGCACTAAATAACATGGAATCAGCCCAAATGTCGTCTGAAGATATTCAATTGCTTAGAGATAGAATAGTTGACGGCAGTCAAGCTCCAAAAGATGCGATCCACTTATTTTATAGTAATAAAGAGACAGAAAGGTACAATAGGGAGAAACTTTTATCGATTATGACACCAGACTTCTTGGTTCCCAGCTCCAATATCTTATCGACAGTCAATGTAGATACATCAGACGGCCTTGTTAACGGAGCCACTGGTGTTTTGATGCAGCTAATGTTAGCTCATCCAATCACCCGAACTTCTTTGGGTTCCAATTTCTCAAAGAAAGCGTATAATATTTCACGCCATCAACCGCAGCCATGGAACTGAATCTTCATGGACACCAATTCAGAAAACCGCAAAGAGTTTTCAATGCGTACAACGAACGGTTACTTGACCCAATTTCCGGTTGTCTGCAGAAGCTATAACTATTATAAGGACTTAGGGAGCGTATTCAGCAAGTTGTAGTCCACACTTCCTCCAGTGTGAAGGAGAAGCTTTTAATTTAGCTTGCATTCTCGTCCCGGTCGCTGGAGGGACATTTATGAATTCCTTTTCCAAACAAGAGAACTGTCTGGTCGTGAAAAGCGTACGTTCCGTAAGTTGCTTCACACCCACTTCAATTGTACTCAATCGTAATTAATATTTTTCGTGGCTTGCCTGCCTTTTGCAATGTCTCTTCTGATGAGCTAGTGCTCAAATCTTCAAACATTTCCATAGCGACTGTCTATAGTTATCATAGTGGAATTTTAGTTAATGTTAGGGAGGCAGAAGTATAGATTTCTTTTAGCTAGCAGGCATTAGTGTACATATTTTTTACTATTTATATTTAAGCGTAATTAGTACTTTAGCTCTTTTTTTTAATTATTTAATTTGTTTAAGGATTTTTATTTTTATTAGATTTATTTACGTATATTTATGTATTTATATTTTTAGCGAAGGATTGGGGGGGCAATGCTTTTAATTTTTTGGGGAATAAGGAGCTGGTTGTTAAGGCGGGCTAGAGTGACCCTATTGCTTCGCGATGGCCTCCCCCATAATGTTCCTGGGTACCAATTAACTATATTTATATATTAAGCTATATAAGCTATATATAGCTATATATATTAGCTATATATATTTTATATATTTAATTGGTAGCTGATTCGAGCAGCGCCCTTACGTATTAAATATATAGTATAGGTTAAACACATAAATTACAGCTAGTCAACACAACTTTTTATTAAAGATTTGGGGCTTAGAAATGGTTTGATAATATTTTTTTTTTTTTCTATGGCAGAACTTTTTTTGAAAAATTTTGAAAATTGGTATTTTTTTTTAAGCTTTTTTCAGAGGTAGCAATAGTTTTTTCCATCCTACATTTCACGTATTGAAAAGAACTTTCCTTATTTGAAAAGGTAATTAAAACAGCTAGAAGTTAAGCCCAAATATTTTTCTAATTTCATTATATGGGAAATATAAAGCATTTGAAATACAAAAATTATGATTTTTGTCGATTTTTTACGAAATTTTGACTTTAAAAACTCAGGAAAATCAAAAAAAAATTATATATTATATATTTTTTTGTATAGTAGTGCGTTAATTTGGCATGACTTTTAGTATAATAAAAAAAATTTAAGAGAGAAATTAGAGCTAAAATTCCTAACCAAACCTAAAATGGAAAAAATGAACAAAATCCTTTTTTAGGAAGGCGGACGGGGCCCAACTGCAATAAAACCCAAAAAAACGGAAACAAGTGATGTTTTGTACCTGATTGCGTTAGGGCTCGCGAACCTTCCAAAAGGTATTTTGTTCATTTCCCGATTATAACCAGCTTGGAAATAATTGTATAAGCACTCGAGATCATACATGCTAGGGACCAACATAGATTTTTTTTCACTAATAGTTTTTAAAGTCGAAGGTTAAATACACAGTTCATGTCATACCTCAAGTGTTGGTAATAATGGAAGCTGTTTGAATTCTTGTCAAATAGCAATTCTCTACAATGCAAATATAAAAGTATGAGAAAAAAACAGCCATAAAGCCTTTAAAAAAAAATACCAGACTTGAAAAATTCTTCAAAAAAAGATCTTACATAGAAAAGAAACCATGACACTTAAAAAAAATTTAAATCCCCATGTCCATCAGAAAAGTCAGTTCGATCCTGAGGAAAAAAAGTTCGAGTCGAATGTTATAACTTACATGTATACTGATTGAGTACGGGGTATAGTAGATCGCATCCCCAGAAGCGACTCACACGTTACTTCTTGTTTTTGTATATAATCAAGCATTTTGACTTCGTTGGATTAAGGACATAGACGATTTTGGGTTGCCCACGCACTAATTTTCTCAAGCTCTCTATTGGTAACGTTTATACACTCATCTATTCGATTTAACGGTCGACTAACATATAATTGAACGTCATCGGCGTACATGTGCACTTTACAGTCGGACAATCTATTGGCAAATCATTTATGTAAATGGAGAACAATATCGGGCCAAGTACTGATCCCTGTGGGACACCACACTAAAAGTAGGCAAAGGACAAGCATTTCCTTCAGCAACAACAGCCTGGCTCCTATTTACACAGGTAGGATGATAGCAACCGTACTGCAGTCAGGAGAAGTTGTGAGATTCGCAAAGCTTTCAATGAGGTGCAATGGTGGACTAAGTCAAAAGCTTTCAGTGTAGTCAAGAAGAGCTTGGGAACGTTACATTTCGTCGTCTATTCTTTCACGGATATCCTCTACAATTTGTATCATTGCAGCTGTGCAACTTCTATTTGTTCTGAATCCAGATTGATTGTTGTTTAGTAATGTATACTCTGTAAGAAATGAATTTATTTGTTTAGCTACCAAGGTCTCGAACGCTTTTGACAGGGTCGGGAGTATGGATATTGGCCTATATTTCTGCTTTGCTTCCCAGCTGTTCCGGGAACGTTGATGTGGTAGTGGCTGTGTTGAAAATGTAAGTAACGTGCATGATGATTCTAGGGAGTATTGTCTCAAAATTTTAGTTCATATCGTCTAGACCAGTAGCATTTATTCAGTCTTAAGAATGGATTCTAGAACATCACAAGGACTAACACAACAGAAACTAAAGCTAGGAACAGTATAATTATAGGGCGCTAATGTCAAGTTCAGGTTGGTGGTAGATCCGGTACAACTAATTGCAAAAATTTTTTGTTAACTTCATTTACGTCCATGTCAACTAGTG